>NC_046615.1:19733588-19778588 GCF_900324465.2 Anabas testudineus
TACGATTAAAGCTGTTTCAGCACTAGCTTGTGGTTTGTAATATAAAGCTTTGCAAACATCCTGTGAAGATATTTTTTTCCACTATCTAAACCTGCTCCAGTGTTGTTTCAAGCTTTTGCCTCTTGGACATTCGTCTTAGAAGTTCTCGCGGAGCAACAAAGCAGAGCGTGGGAGTGTTGAACGTTGAGAGGGGAGAGCTGTTGAATCCCTGAGAACAGTTCATCCGGTCCGTTTGTCTTGAACTGCTCCCCTGCACATTGCTCATGGGGCTTTAAACCCATTGACTCCTGCCCATATTAATCTGGGTAAATACAGGGGGTATTACTGCAATGTAAGCGTAGCAGCTCCTCTTGTTCTCCTTTCACATCTCTCTGCGGGGTGGATGAAACCTCGGCTCCTTGGGAAACAGCCTCTCTCATTTCCTTTATGGATGAATCTCAAGGGTGACTTCATACACTCCCTGCCTCGTTTTATTAACCATTCCTCAAACAGGGCTCACTAGCTACATCCTAATGCATCTGACGTCTTCCGAGCCTCCTCTTATTCTCTATATATTTATATCTTTTTTAGTCTGTTAGCTTTCTAACGAGTCTCATTTCTTTTCTAATCTATTAAGAGGATTTCAACAAGGGGATGAGTCATTGCTGTGCCCTCACCAGGATGAGCTCATCGCCGTTCAGCTCCCGGGTCCAGTAGGTTTTGGGGCCGTTACCATCCACCAGAGTCTGCTGACAATGGATCTTGTTCTCTGACTCCCAGGTGGCGAGGCTCTGCAGGGACAGGAACATATAGGAAGACTGGATGTTATAGATTTCCCTTCACGTTTTTCAGTTTTTTTGTCTCAGCCTGATAATACAACAACCATCACAGCTGATCTCCACAGATCAGTGGCTAAATGGAAACTTCTGCTCAGCGCACAACACATCGAAGCCTTCTTGGAGTTTGCTTGGAGTTCAAACAGCACGTTCATGTCTTTAGTTTTGAAATGAAATGTAACGACCATAAACATCGACATATTTTATAAATTGTTATTTCACTTCCTTAATAGCTGTGTCAAACCTCAATGAGCAAAACAAGATGATATTATAAATCATATAATATAAATCTGTCTATGGCAGCCTGAGACAAAAGTTCAATCCTCTTAGTCCCTATCTGCTAATTCGCTTCAATAATATTTCAAATGACATCAACGGGATTAGACTGAGACGCTGATTTCAGGATTAATTTCCCCTCAGGTAGTCGACTCTGAGTAGGTCTGAGAGAGTTATAAATTCATAAGAGGTCAGGGCCCAGGTAACCCTGATGTGCTAATTTGGGCTAATGGATAGGATTTAGCACTTTGGTCAGCTTCGGGTCAGTTGAACATCATAAATTGTAAAACAAAATGATATAAGTCATTGGAAACCAAAATCATCGACCCATGTTAGGCTGAAGGCCAGTTTAGTCAGAAACACGCAAACCAGTTCCCTGGAGTCATTTTGTATTGAATGTTTTTCTCTAATTGCATAAATAAACAGGCTAAAATCAGCATGTCCTCAATAATAAACATTAGTAGAATGATCACCTTTTAACAAAAAAACAAGAAATTATAACTGTGTAAGACTTTGTTTTATAGTTTGTAAAATCTATTTACCAAAAGTTTGAATTGTTACTTTAATGTCTATTTTAGAGTTTTCATATAGAGTCATAAATCCTGCTGTGGACTCTGATTATATTTTCCCACACAGATGAAATTACTTTTCTTTAATGAAGCCAGATGCATTTCTTCTTCAACATATTATCTTAAGTTGTGATCCTGCTCCAGAGCCTGGAACTGATCAAAAGCTGCCATCGCTTCATAAAGCTAATGCACAACATTGAATTCAAGAGAACTCATTGGACAAAACCTCTAAACGTTTTTTTTTTTAATTCAGCATTGGTAATATATTTGTATATTTGTTTGTAGTGTTGCTCATAGAAATGTGTTTTATGATTAGTACAAGTGTGCATTTTAAAAAAAATAAAAGCACCACTGCTTGGTGTTGGAGCAGCAGCAAATGTTAATCACCATATCAAAGGTGAGGAAAGTCATCATGGATCCCTGCAGGCTGCCATCCGCAGACTTTGCCAGCAGAACAACAGCAGGGCTTTTCTACAGCTCCTTCAGATTTTTTTTTCTAATAAATCCAGAACCCAGACAGTCGATTAGCTACGGCTCCATTTCAGCCTCTCTCATTCTGTCTCCTGCACTTAAACGCACTGACGTGTTCAACATATTCACACTCTCCTCCAAATAACACATATCTGAGACCAAGACAAACTCATCCTGCTAGTTGTTTGTTTTACCAGTTCTGTTTAATCTGCAGCTTTGTTTGATTTTCGTTGCTTTCGTTGCTCGTTAGAGATTTTAACATTTTGCTGCTTATCAGACACAAACAACGATTTGAAACATCTCATTTCCTGTTTGGTTTTCTCATGGATTTTCCAACATTTCTTTCTTTCAGAGTCCAAAATGCCACACTCAGCTCTCTCTTGGATTCACCTCTTCCCATGTTTGATCTCCCTTGTCAGCGTTTGCTCATCCCTTTTCCCACTCTCCGTGGGTTTTGCTGCAGCCTCCACTTAAGATACAAGCGGTGAAGGAAAGTTGATCTTCATCAAATCAGCTTAATTTAGCTAAAACACCAGTCAGTCTGCACCTTCTTACATACATACATTATGACTTCCACTGTGCACCAAAGCTGCCTGGTGTCTGTTTCATCCGTCTGTGACTGACAGAGATGAGACCTTATCACTTTCTCCTCTTGGAAGTGAGAAGAGAGGGCTGATCTGATCCCACTGTGCTCCACAGATTAACCGAGGCTTTTTAACCTTGTGGCAGCGTTAATCAGCCCTCTGCTCTTCGCCAGGCACAGCTCAGCATGTAATCCTTTTACACCACAGGGGCAGCTGGACTCAGCCAAAACTAACCAAGGGCTCTCTAGACAGCCGTTCCACCTGAGACTTCGCCAACACCCCGAATCACTTCCTCGCCCCTCCGGCACATGTGCCAGCATCAGTGGGCGCTGCCTCCTGCAGGTTTCAGCCCAAGACTTGCGTATGATTGCAACACAAGTGCAAAATGTGCTTGTTGCTGAGAACCACTGCCTGATTGTCTTCATTTGTATGTAAATAACTCTTCATACTACATCATACAACAATGTTCTCGTCACTCTAACAGTCAAAACTCAAAGTTAGCAACTAGCTGGTTAACATGGTGGAGCATTTAGTAAACTAAGAGCTTCATACGTCCTGCACGGCTTTTTGGGAACCAAAGAGAATGATAGGACTTAATGCATCAGGTGGCCAGAAACACAAATCACATGGTCTCCAACACCTTTCGACAGTGGATGTAAACATCCCACTCAGTTTTTTCCTTTTAGTCCAAGTAATGAAAGTACTATTTTATTTTCTACTGGTTAGTGCTGTGATGATGATGCTCAAACCCAAATAAATAAACACGGCAAATGTGCAATGACAACTCGACCAGCAGAGAGGCTGCATGTGGTGAAACAGCCACAGCGAGAGCCGTCTAGCTCTGCCCAGTGCCCAGCATGCTCCAGGGCACAGATAGAAGCAGTCGTGCTGTCTCCTGGGATCCAAAATAGGTCATGTCTGCACTCCCTGACTACAAAGTGTAGGTAGAGATGAGAAAAAATACAGATAGATGTGGATCAAACCCAAAGTAAATGATGTACTGCACATGCCCAGAATGGATTTGTGGTTTCCAGAAAATATTTTCTTCCATCTTGCATACTATTGCAAATTTTTTCCTTTCCATGTGCAATATTTATTCCCCACAAGCATAAATGAAACTGCTTTCTCTAACCATCAGACCAAACTGGTGGTTTGTCCAAGATAGTTGAGAGTGTTTGTGTCTTCAGATCAGCAGCTGTCATTTGATTTAGAGGACAGTTGACGACCTGGAGCATTCACCTGATGGATGTTTTTTATCTTAGTACCGTGATGTTGGTTTGAATGTGAGTGCACATTTAGTGAGACAGTAAAGAGTCTGTGCAGCAAAGTGAGAAAATAGATTCTACTATCTGGTCAATCTGGTTCATCACTCAGTTCTGATGTTGTGAGTCTTGAAGAGTTATAATAATAATAATAATTAGTTACAGTTTGTGATTCATCAGACAATATTTATCTGCAGAGAAAATCTTTTCTAGCAACACTTCAGTCCTCCAGCTGTGAAATTGTAAAATGATATTGTATCCATAAAGTCCCAGATTTATCCAGTGGAGAGACAAGTTTGACTGTGACCGTCAACAACTCCTCAGACTGGATCTGTTATGCAACCCTCGTCAGTATAGAGCCACTGCAGTCTGCTCTTTATGAAAAATGTGTACGTACAGATGGAGGAATATGCTGCAGAACAGCTCTCACTTATCTCACGCTTCATGGTTGTTATTTGTGCCTGTGAATGTGTAAGAAGGCATTCTCATTTCATAGACTGTCCTGGGTCATCCTGGTTCAAAGCTGTCTTTCTGACACTGAATACTCCAGCTGAAGAATTTCCACAAAGGAAAAAAGAACATTTTTGGAAAAATGCACCACTTCTTGGCCATTTTGAGGGAAGTGGGAACAAGCTGCAAACACAACACTGACATATTATCAGCTTTAAGGTTGCTTTAAGGAAGCTGCTGAACCACTGAATCCCATTGTTTTCAAGTTATTATAAACAAGATTTAACATTAGACCTTACCTGAACTTGCTGTTATATATATTACATTGCAGGCATGCCATTTTTCAGTCACTTAACCTTAATGCATGGCGTGTTTCGGACATGCAGGACACTGGATTACATGTCAGCGTTGTTTCTCTCCAGCTCAGATTAGTTGCTTAGCAGAGGCCAATAAACAGATGTCAGCTTGTGCAACATTAATACAAGATTCCTGTTACCTAAAGTGACTCATTGTGTCTGCGCCACGATATCTCGTCTCTAAATTCTTCAGCTTTGCAGCTCTGACTTCCCTCATTGTGTAGGTGCAATGCGACTGGTGAGTGAACTAAGGACTTATTTTCAACAGCGTCTGCATCACTTGGAAGTGTTGGAGGAGTGGATTTTATTTTAACATTAGACTAATATGTGAAAAATTACTGATATTATGATGATGGTAAAAACTAATTTATCATCAGGAGAGGGCCACTAAGGTAAAATTTATATAAGAGGAGACTCAAATGAATAAGTTAGTTTCTCAGTATTCAGATATAGTATAGTACAATATAAAGCTCCAACTGAGAACCACGGTGTGAGGACTTCCCCTCAGGGCCTGAAGAGGTTCAGAGAGAAACTCTCATCATCCCAGCTCAACCTGCTTTTAATCCAAATGCACAGACATGAGGATGATACCAGTAGATGAGGTTGTAAGGAGCTGTTCATTTTTCAGTAAAACCTTTAACAACAACAACAACAACAACAACACTTAGAACGACCTTGAATAAAACACACAAAGAGAATGAAGAAGGTGTAAAGATTTAAAGTAGTGTTCCTTCATCATGGACTGATGGAAATGCTTCACAGAAAACTATTTCCTCCCATGTTACACTAAAATCAATAACCAGTGGAGTATGAGTGTGCCACATTTTAAAATTCTCATTTTTCAATACTCTACCTTGCACTTTCGTCCATCCACTGTCTCCTCATCAAACTCTTCACCGATGTGGAAGTTGATCTCGGTGGTGCGCACGCTCGTGGACGTTTTGATGTAGAACTGCTCACCGTCCTGACGGATCTCCACGTGGGGGTTGGAGGCTGCTGCCACAGCCACCTTCCTCAGCATGGCGTTCACTCCTGACCAGGTACAAGGCAACAAGAGGCAGAAACAATGGTCAAAGGGAAGAATTAGCGGGTGGATTCACTGCTTTGCTGAAAAGAAGGAAGAAGTACAATACTGAGAAGCTGAGATGTTGTGTTGATGCCCTGTTATTGGGAATATGACTCTTTTATTTTGTGTCTAAAAGCAGAGATGAGCTGAAAAAGGGGACAGAGATGGAGATGGGCTGTAGAATTTGCAGCAAAACAACCTCCACTGTGTTCTGTTGTCTTTCTCTTGTCTGCCTGACGCTCGACCCCACCCAGACTCCGACCTCTCCGGGCTGTCGCGCCACATCTGATCAGACACAGGATTTTAAATATAGAGCCACATCCCGGCTGCACATCTCCTCATGTTGCAGCGTGTGTTTGAATGTGAAGCTTAAATTTTAAGAATCGTAAATATGTGGATGTGTCAGAGTAAAAGTAAATAAGTGAATAAACGTTCTGTAAACTAAGAGGAATCTGTGTAAGACGGTTTTACAAAGACAAATCTTTGAGACGGATTATTCAGCCACATCCAGGGGGAACAGGGCGCTTGAGGATGTCAGAGTGCATCAATGGTGTCTAACTCCTTTTGTGTGAAGCTTGTGGGGATTCTGAGCGAGACATTGCACATGCTCGTGACTCCACTTTGGCATGCCCTGTTTGACTCTGCAAGGCCATCTGGTTTTATGTGCTGCCAAAGGGTCCTGTGTCTTTTACTTCACTTCACTCTCCAACCAGCTGAAATTATTTAACGTGTAGAAAGTTTATTTGTTTGTATTTAATTTTGCCATGAAATCAGTTCGAACAAATCCACCTCACCTTTAGCCTTTGTGGTTTTCCTCCAGCACCACCAGGGCATAAAACCCTATTAATTTGACAGCTAACACTCGACCCCACCCATGATCTGTGTTTTTATAGCGTTAAATATGTATGAGCACGAGTGAGCCCAGCAATCTGTCTTTGTTCATGAAATACTGGCATTTGATTTAGATTTTTGTGTGTAAAGGACAGTGATCTTTGTTTTTTATATTAGGAATATTACAAACCACAAATACTGTGGAGCACGTTGTCTTACAGAAACCCAAGACAAGGAAATATATATTTTAACTGTTTCTGCTGATCAAGATTCTTCAATTTAAACTAAACAATGTCTTAAAATTAAGTTGGTTCAGTGGTGAAAGAGTATTTTAACATTCTTTGAACAAATGCAGACACACGTTGCTGCTTCTCTTAATCAGCCAACTGTGAGTCTGATCAACTGTTCCAGCTCTGTTCACTCAGCGTTTTCCTCTGTGATCTGCTCCCTGAATATACCGATCCCTTCCCACTGTACAGAAACATTAAAGTCAACAGATAATTATAAAGATGTTGATGGAAAGTGGCGGCCATGCAGCACTGGAATTCACATTAGTCGCCCATCTCAGCTCTCCGTTGGCCGAGCACCTTATGTAAGAGCAAACGAGTGATCTGCTCCGGCAGATGTGGTTAATGTGCTCATGAACGGACGAGGCGCTAAACGCAGAGGGTGACTAATTCCTCCTTGGAGCAATGAAATGATCAGAAGTGCAGTTGCCTCATGAACCTCCCAGGGCCAGTTGTGGAGTGATGTTGGATTCGTTTTCACAGCTTTCACTTAATGAATCTAAATTGGTCTTTGGCAGTGAGAACGCACGTGTTTCCTCTTTGAGAACTTTTCTTAGAAAACCATCAAAACCATTACACTCTCCCAACACTTTATGACTTTCACAGCTTTCAGTTTTTAGCAAACATTAAGCTGTATACCTTTCCCGCTTAATGTACAGCTGCAGTACAGTGTAATTCAAACTGATCAAAATAAAATCTGATGCCCAGGATCATCACAAAACATCTCACTCACTAATTTGCAGCTTTAAAGCAGAATCAGAGTTCAGATGTTGAAGATGTGCTGTTAAATTTGTGCTGTTGATTGCACTGATGAACAAATATCTAAATATTTAGTTGTTTTAAGATACATAACTGATCCTTTTTGAACTTTACTTGCCCTGTTTGTGCCAAATAACAGGAACCATTCACGTCTAAAAGTTCTAATCGTAATCCAGCTCGGCGTCAACGCTTCCTGGAGAAGTTGTTGAAGCCGCTCCCTGTTCTCACAGTGGGATTTCTCCCTAAAGATTTCCACATTATTCTAAAGACAGTCAGCCTTTCGCTGTGCCCGGTCTGCTTCAGCAGCCCTGACGTGACGAAACGCTGCAACACAATTGAACGACCCAGATAAACTGGTCCAAGTCCAAACCATCACAATCATCAGTTAAAATCAAGAAGGGTGAAAAAGAAAGAAAAAAGATAGGACACAAGAGAGCAGCACTGGGCTGCAGAGACCCCCCTGGCATTGCTAATTCATGCCCTACTTAAATGCTTAACATGAATAATGTTGTGCCCCCCTCCCCTATTCATGCAACAATACCACGTTTGTTTGGGCTGGAATTCAGCATCCAGTGTTTCATATCTCCTGTAAAGACGAGGGATTTCCCTCCAGCAGCATCTCCCCGCAGATCTCTGCCTCCTTTTGCCAAGGAGTTTTCTTTTCACACAATACGATGTTGTTGGAAGTCAGGCATGCCATTCCCAAAGCACAAGAAAAGGCTTTTTCTACATGGACATGATGGATAGCCAGCCCCATGCAGGGATGTAGAGCTGGTTGTGGAGGGGAGACAGGAGAGAGAGACAGGACACAGGGCTTACCCAGGGCTTTGAGAAGTTCATCAAAATTCTCGCTCTTCTTCATCTTCCAGGTCCCGGCAAAGTTAGGCATGTCTGCTGAGGCTGAGTGCGAGGGCTGCAGAAAGAACCTGTTCCACGCTCTGATGTCTCTCTTTGACTCTTTCCCACCCTGCTCCTGCTTCCCTGTGCTCAGCCTCTCCTTCACACTGTTACCACCCAAGTGTTTCTCTGGCTTTCTCTTATTTATTTCTTTTGTCTTCACTCACTCAGCCCCTGCTGCTCCCTCGTCTGCGTGACTCAGTGCGCTGGCTGCCGTGTCATCTTTAGCTCTTTTATAGCTACTGTCTTTAATGAGAGTCAGAGAAGGTCCCTCCCACTCAAAGCTGTGCCCCGTAATACAGTAGCTCAAGACTGACGTGTCTGATTTCTGTGGAGCACAACTAAGACTAACTCATTCTTTAAAGTGTATTTATAGAGTTTCTCTTTGTGTGAATGGTCATTTTTGATTTCAATGTGGATGATAGCTTACATAATCACTGACATCTTTTGGCAAGATCATTTAAAAAATAAGGTTGATATTAATATATAGGTATAGTTTTATGGGCTGCTTTTACTCTCTTTGGTATCACACCAACCCCTTACCTCTAACACAGATCCCAAATAATGGTTTATAACACCAATAACCAATCATCAGCGTTCTATCAGACATTAACAAAGCCGTGTCTGTCTGTTATGTGTGCATTTTGGGCTTTTTCCTTCTTTAAATCTTTGTGTTAGAGTATTCCTGTAGGTTTTTGCTGCGTCAGAAGGAAATATTACACTAATAGCCCTGATCCACAAACATGGATCAAACAGTTTATTGTACCAATAATGATTCATCTTGCGGTTTGTTATGTACTATGTCTGTATCGCATCATGATATATTAATTATAAATTAATCCATATTAACATGTCATGTGTTGACTGTTTAGGATTTTTAACCTTTCTTAGTTTGGGAAATTGTTCCTGTAAAGCTGCAGACAACAGGTGAGGTGACCTCCGGTGACCTCGAATGTTTTAAACTGTACTGCCTCGAGTCAGCCACAGTATAATGGCAAGAAAAAGTGTGTGAACCTTGTAGACTTTCATGGTTTTCTGCATTAAGTTTTCATAACATGTGATCTGATCTAACTCAAGACTATTAATAAATATAATGTGCCTAAAGAAATGAGAATTGAGAACAACCATAAAAACTTCATGGTGCTAGACTTCAAAAAACCTAATTACAGACATACATACATAAGTTAAAAAACTTAGTTTGTAGATGTGGACTAGAGCTACTTTGACTGACAAAAAACACTTCAACTTTTGTAGCAAACTATATTGAACTATTAGGAAAGAACACACAACACTACAAAATGAAAACATCATCCCAACTGTAAAGGATGGTGGAGAAAACATCATGGTTTGGTTTGGTTTGGTTTGGTTTTCACATACTTATTCATACTTATATCGCTATGACGTTTTTATGGTCTGCAGATCAGATCACATTTTATGACAAGTTAACGCAGAGAACCATGAAATTCCAAAAGGTTCACATAGTTTTTCTTGCGACTGTATATTAAACCTAATAAAATGATATCACTGATGATATTACCAACATCACAATATATTAATGGCAAACATAACAAAATAATGAAATACAACAGGCTCAGTGCTGGTGAACTTGAGAAAGGAAACGTTTTCACCCCAGAATAAAATAAATAAACATCTGAGATCAGATGAAACATCCCTCTCTGCTCTTCCAACAAAAATAGAAATGTAAAAATACATGATAATCACATAACACACCACTTTGGCACCGTTTCTTTTTCTTGTCATCCATCCTCATTTACTGTTGATGAATCTTTATATTTAATATGCTGAACATCAACACACAATCTTACCTGATGATGTCAGACATTTACATTTTCTGTGTTTAAATCGAGGTGTTTTACACTTCTATTCTAAAGTAGCTTGTTTGTATATGTATGTGTAAATGTATTTATTATATATTTGAATAAACAAGGTGGATTAAAAGTTAACCTGTGTTGGAAACCATTTGCTAAATGCTCATTTACTCTTAGAGTGGAAGAACATAAAGTCATTCAGTACTGTTAAATCAAGTGTGTTATAAACTATTTATCAGTTGTTTAATATTATCATCATTCCTTTGACTCTGTCTCAACAACTAACCCCATAGATAGTTTTAATTTATTGTTCATTGAGATGAATTGTGGGTTTTGGTGTCCAGTGGTGGCTTTTTCAACTGAACCTCTTGGTCAGATATTGAATCTCATCACAAATCAGCACTAAAAACATCAATCCATCTCTCGCTGTTTTAAATAGGACATCACTCGTCCTCCTGAGCTGTCAGGAGATTCACAGTGATCCCATTTCAGCTTTTCTTCAGGAGTTATTTAAAACACACTGGCTGTATTTTCTTAACCCTGCTTCCCTTGAAACTTTATCTTGACAATTGGTTTTGAGACCGTGGAGCTCAGACTGCAGCTGAGGCGACTGTCAAAATGTCAGGATATTTTTCTGCTTACTCTTCAGACTTTGCTTTCCTCCCTGCACCGTACTGAGTTCGCTTTCCTTTACAGTGAATGGTTTTATGTCAGTGCAGAAAGCAGTTCTGTGCCATCCTGAGAGTTCATGTAAAGTCAGAGAACATTTCCTGGCCTATTGGATGTATTAAATGAGGTAATAAATGCCTGTGGAGCTGCCATAAGTCTTCACACCCTTAAAATGCAGTTTCCCCCTTTTAAAAGGCAATATCTGAAACAAGCAATAAAACAAGACAATTATTAGGCAAATGTCAGATTGTCAGATTTGAGGCCAATCCTTTAAGGAATTACTATTATTATTTGTGCAGCTTGGGTCTTATCTTGGATTCTTATCTGCATCTAGACCTGGTATTCTGTCACAATCAGTTAAAGTAATGTCCCATATCCATGCTTTAGCTGCACATTAAACATATCAAAATAAAATCTTGCGTACAAGCTCTTTGCATACTTTGTCTCCATCTCATAGATTTCACAGAATAATCATTTTGCACTTCTCGTGCCGATTTGCAAATGCTTTACCGCCACATTCCACTGGTGGCGACAGTGAGCTTCACAGGTTGTTCCCCAACTCCTTTAAATCAAGCGAAGAAGAAGAAGAAGAGCGGAAGTTACGCCAGATGTTGTCATGGCGTCTCACATGTAAACCCCTGAGCTCTGAAAATTTAATAAAGCATCTAATTTGGAATTTGATTTGAAGGTATGTGTTGGTATATTTTATTCTTATTTAAAGAACTGAACTTTATTTTCAGTTCAGTTCGGTACATTGGGCGATAACTAGTTGCAACTGTAGCAAACAGTTGCTACTGGCTGCAGACTGCTAACTTGCTATATCACCGCTGCTAGTCAGAGTTAGCCACAGTTGTGTTTTAACAGGTTCTTAATCTTTATAACATGATGTTTTTAATCGATACTTTATCCCAGAAACTGTGGTAGTTATATAGTTCGAGGTAGCCTCGTTTCTTTCATGGCAGTCAAACCATGTTAGCTAACTCAGTCAAAAGAAGCAGCTTTATCCCACTCAGTTCGCTCTCACAGCTACATTTATTTATCTAAATCTGTTTTATAACAAGTTATGTAAGGTCAAGTTGAATAATACAGATAAAAATAAAAACAGACGCTAATTATGGATCTACAAATAATATAGTATACTAAAATAAAAATAATAAAGTGTAAGCGTAAGAGTAAGTACTTGTTTAAAAAGGTATTCCACAACAAGTAACAGTATAGTTTGTAGCTAATACTAATATTAGTACTACATCATTTATTAACTAAACTAAATTAAACTTTAAAGAATACTGTCAAATAAATTTAGCGGAGTAAAAGTAACAACAGTGGAAACGCTCAAATACTTCTACTACTTGCACTCTGAGTACTCAGAGTTCTGAGTACTGTAGAAAACCAGCTGATGCAGTTGTTGTGGTTTGAGCTTCTTATAGTAGATGATGGGACAAATGTTCTCATCATCTTGGACCTGACTGCTGGTCTCAGCGATTACGTGCTGTATACGTGTGCTAAATATTTGTTAAATATCTTTTCTTGTAATTGTATTTATTTACTCTCGTCTTCTATTATGGAAAACGTTTAATAACAAATAACTAAACCAAATAACTAAACAAATAATCAAACCTTACTTTTATCGTGTGACTTTTCAGGTATAAGTAATTTAACTTTCTGAGCTTTCTGAGTACCAGGACCAAAAAAATGAGCACTCAAGTAAGTGACAAACTGATGTTAACTCATATATTAATTCAACATTCAGTGAATTAAAAAAATTAACTCTAAGCTTGTGTTTTCATTTCAGTACAGCATCCTTTTCAAGCAAGAACATGGTGAGTAATGAACCAAACTCATTATACCAGTACTTCTACTTCACAATTACACTTGTAATAACCTACTTTTTTTTTTTGTCTGGTTCTTCATTACCATGAACTGAATTTTGTTTTCACTCAGCCCCACACAGACTGTACTGGTGTTGTAAAACAAATCACTACGTACACAAAATATGTATTAATCAAGGAACTATATTTAGTAACATTGAAAAGTTTGTTAAAAGCTGTCAGCTGTTGCAGTATACACACATACACATATATATATTTATGTCTCTGCGTTTTATTTCTGATCAGTGTGATGTTTGATAAAATCTACTGGACCTTCAGTTCAAAATTAGTGTTGGGGTACACTTGGTTGGTTTGGGCGTTTTCATGGGATTTGTTGCCAAATAAGGAAAAGATAGAAGATTGCCATACTTGTAAGCACATACGTGACTGTGGTTTAATGTACTGCACATGTGTGTGTTTCCTGTCAGCACATGATGATGCTATCTGGACAGCAGCGTGGGGTAAAAGTGAGGCCGATGGTTCTGAAACCATTGTCACTGGCTCACTCGATGATATGGTAAAAGTCTGGAAATGGTGAGTACTAAGACGGTGACACTAAAGACAATATACTGCTGACCCCCTATTTAAATTATGTTTAAATTAGGAATTTTTGAAATAACACTTAATTTAATTTAATGTTTTTTTGAAAGGGGATAGAAAAATAAGATATAAGATTTTTTGTTTTAAAACAACATGACATAGTTTTTAGTTACAATAGCGAGTGAGCAGTTCATAAGACTCACAGAGCATGACAACATTTTCTTAATTGTAAGGTTTCAGCTCTGTAATTTGACTTTGTGCTTGTTTTCAATTTGCATCAGGAAATCCTGGTTAAAACAGCTTAACTGTTTTCTTATTGACAATTCAGCTTCAGTTTTCATGTGAGGAAGTATCTTGCAATTTACATTGCTACTGCTCAAAACCTTTTGTAAAACCTTACCAATTAAAATGTATTCTAACTATTACTTTTGTATGTGAAATAAATCACAATAATTACACATTACCCTACGAAGACTTATTTAATATTGTTATTCACAATATGTTTTTTAGTACACCAGACTCCAGTTATTGTTGAGAGGTACAATTAGGTACACTAATAAGCACACCTTCCCTAACTACATTATAATAGAGCAAGTGCTCCTCAACATTCTGGTTATTCATTAGGTAATGAAGTCCTACACAGAGCTCTTGAGGAGTATGGTGTGTGTGTTAATTAGCCTGTCAAGATTAACACCAGAGGAACACCTTCAAGAAACATGCCACAGTTTCTCTGAAATCTTTGGAAGCAGACTTCATAAATAAACTCGATTTGACATGACGTGACCAAAGAATCCTTCCCTGTCACGTAGGTCGGATGAGAAGCTGGAGCTGCAGTGGACTTTGGAGGGCCACCAGCTGGGAGTGGTGTCAGTGGACATCAGTCACAACGGGGCGATCGCTGCCTCCAGCTCCCTTGATGCACACATCCGCCTCTGGGACCTGGAGTCTGGAAAGCAGATCAAGTCCATGGATGCTGGACCAGGTAAGACTGGGTCTTAGAGGATCATTGACATGTTTTAATTGATTCATTTGTAGTGTTGTTTGTATGATGAGTAGAGGAATTCTTTCAGTCTTTTAGCTCTGTAATGTCTGACGTCAAAGAGCAAAAATAGAAAATACTAATATTTTCTATTTGATGATTCCAGACTAAGTCAAGAATAAAATAGTTTTGCTCCTCTGTATAGTTGTGGGGTTTTTTTTACTTCTCATATGTATCATTTGTAGTGTAATTTGTTTTATTTTGTAACTTGAAATGTTTAGACTATAAAACATATTTTAATAATTGATTAGTCAGTTAAGACACTTTTAAAACAAAAATTTGGGGATTTTTAGCTTCTTGTATATGTACATTTGATGCGTTTCTTTCTCTTAATGTGGTAATAAGGTGGGTATCTTTAGTTTTTGGAGTGTTGGATGATTCCACTTTGGACTTTATTAAAGTCATTTGTCAATATCTTCTCCCCGTTTACTGATTTGATTGATCTTTTGTTTTGAATATTAGAATCCGAAAGTCTCTGCAGCCCTTTTGTACATATTTAGCTACACTTTTACACGAATGTCACAGGCAGTTACTGGTGCCTGTAAACATAACTCATCTCCAGAACCAGTCCTTCTTTTATTCTTCCTGTCATTCTTTTTTTTTTTTTTTTTTACTGTCTAGCACTTGCTGCAGGAGAAAGGCCACTACAGAGGAAACTGTCTCCCAGTGTGGCATTAACACAGGCTGCAGGGGTTGACAGCTTGTCTGCTCTGCTCTGTGGCACAAGCTTGTTTTCTGTTTCATTCTCACCCTTCAAGAACCATTGTGTATCTTGTACCGAGCTGTTCTTCATGTAAATGCCACGTCTTGTTCCATTAGTGCTACTCCATTTCACTCAGTGCTTGGTCTGGGTCATTGGATAAAAGACCTTTTTTACTGTACTTTGCTATGTTTGGATTCTTCTGAAGTGAAGTCTCTGCTGCCATTGTTTCCTTTTTACTTTTTATGGACTAGAATATCAACTAAGATCGACTCAGCAGAGGAGAATAGAGGTTTGGTGTTTTGATCACAAAGTCAGACAAGCTCACGTTTGCATTTCACATACATTAAAAAAGGAAATTATATTGGAGCCATACTGTCCTGGCTAAGAATACAGTGATGACTCCTATTCTGTCTTTCTGCTGTCCTCTAGTTGATGCATGGACGGTTGCCTTCTCCCCAGACTCTAAATACATCGCCACAGGAAGCCATCTCGGCAAGGTCAACATCTTTGGTGTGGAAAGTGGCAAGAAGGAATTTTCACTGGACACTCGAGGGAAATTCATCCTGAGTATAGCTTACGTAAGGAACTATAAATTGTCATTTTGGTCGTCGGGGTGGCGTCTCCTCCAGCACAGTCTCTTATGGGCTAAGACCTCAGTGCTTTGGCTTTGCAATAACTCATTTGGAACTGTGTTTGTTCTCCCATTGTAATTCTAACCCTTTCTCTCCAGGTTCAGAGGTTGTTTTTAAAGACTTGTATTGTGTATCTACATTTGGAAATCATATTAAATATTATAATAGGTTCTAAACTGCTTTGCTCTTCAGAGTCCTGATGGAAAATATTTGGCCAGCGGAGCTATCGATGGAATCATCAACATCTTTGACATCGCCACAGGAAAGCTACTCCACACACTGGAAGGTAGATGAAGTTATTAGTATATATTATTTATGTAATACATGATGGATCCAGTGCTTTTAAATTTCCCTCGAACATACACTTGCATGTGAGAAATTCTTTAGTTCTGTATTGTTGCTTAAGTCAAATAATGTTGAGAAATGAGTACAACACATTATACGTGTATTGTGCATAAACTGGTCATTGTTTTAGTGTTAAAGATGAAAAATAGCTTCAAGCGTTAGGATCTTTTCACTTCCAAATAACCTCAGCAGGGAAGCGGAGATCAGCCGCACCTCAAGACCCTGTGACTCAATGTCCTCTCTCCCCTCAGGACACGCCATGCCCATTAGATCCCTCACCTTCTCCCCAGACTCCCAGCTTCTGGTCACTGCCTCAGACGACGGCTACATCAAGATATATGACGTGTGAGTTCAGCTCACGGCATGCTATTACTCCTTCACATTGTTTAGATAAGATGTCTGATGAACTTTTATTTATTCTGAACTTTCTGCCAAACATTTCACGTAGACACAAAAAGATAAATATTTGTTAACATATATAGACACAGAACAAAGGAGTGCAACAAGAGGATGCATCAGTGTTTCTATGGTAAATATTTGACAGGAAAAAATGTTGTTTTGCAGGCAACATGCCAACCTGGCCGGTACACTGAGTGGACATGGATCCTGGGTTCTTAATGTTGCCTTCTCCCCAGATGACACCCACTTTGTCTCAAGGTAAGGCAACATTTTTAGCATCAAACTGTCTGAAAACACACCTTGAAGTAGCTGAAACACAGAGGCTCATATAAAGTCTCATACTGTTACAGTGGATTGAATTTCTGATGCTAATACATTGCAACATTACAGTTAAGTTTTTGATGCTGAAGAAACTGAGAGAGAAAAGCTCGACATGTCTGAATCCACAGGTAGCAACTTACTGTGGCTTTGTACTGCTCATATAACACAACAGTGGCAAAACGCCCCTTGTTCACTTAGTGCAAGTGTTTTTTTGTCTGTCTACTTTCCCAAGATTTCATTACTGTCATTCAAAACTTTTGCCAACTGAAGCTGTTTCTCAGGCACAATTTCCAGTTCACGTTGCCAAGACAAACTCAGCAGGTCAGTTTGATGCTAAGATTGACTGTAACACAAGTAAAATGTGTTCTCTGCTCTGCTGCCTTCAGCTCGTCTGACAAGAGTGTGAAGGTTTGGGACGCCAGCTCCAGAGCGTGTATCAACACTTTCTTCGACCATCAGGACCAGGTGACAAAGACGACACTGGATCTGTTCCCTGAATGTGTTTATAATCAAATTCAAAGTGGAATAAAATCCATCCAGCTGTAGGTGCTGATGTGTTCGTGGAAATCAACACGGCTAATATCAGGGATCAGCACCTCACGTAACCCTTCTCTGACGTTACAGCTCAGGCAAAACCAATAATCTCAGCTGTCATTAGATCTCTGGTTGCTGTGGGGCGTTTGATCTGTTCTCTAACCGAGGAGAAGCGCGGCTCCTTAGAGAGGAGATGAAAGGCAGTCGAATCTGCCATATTGTTTTTGTGTCTCATCATTGTGTAACTGAAAAACCAGAAAATCTACAGGGATGGTTTGCAGCCAATTAACAGTTTGAGCTTTGTTCTTCTTTTGCCTTTGGGCGTGGGCTTCAGCTGCTCTGTTTGCAGCTAACATGTGTGATACAAAGGGGCAAGGATATGCTAATTGCTGTAAGATTCAAACTTTCAGCTTTTTGGTTTTCGTGTGGGGGAAAATGTCTCTGGGTTATGTCAATTTAAAATAAAACAATAAGCATTTCTGGTATCCCACAAATCCAGTTCCAGGAATTTAAATGGATGATCCTTTAGTGAATATATGCTAACACATAAGAAAAACATGTACATGCACATTTCCCTTCCTGTGTGTGTCTATGGCTGGATTGGGTGGAATATACATTTATTTTATTATAACCCTACTCACATCGGGGGCATATTTCTCCCTCTGTCTCTTTCCATTATTGTTGTGATGGCGTCTCACATCAATAATCTGAATGTGTTGTTTACTAGTACACACCATTATTAAACTCTGAATCTGAACATTTTTCCTCGTGTTGCCTTCAGGTGTGGAGCGTGAAGTACAACAGCACCGGCTCCAAGATCATCTCAGCTGGAGACGACCGGGCCATCCACATCTACGACTGTCCCATGTGATAGACGTCCAGCTGTTTACGCAAATGCAGCCAAATGAAAACTGGGGAGGGAGGGGTGGGATTCATGCTGTAAATGTCATGGATTATTTTGCACTGACCAACTACGGTCAAATAAAAGGGTTTTTTTTGTACTTTGTTTTTTTGAGTTTGTGGTTATCTATTTAGAAACGTTTGTAGCTTGTTTGATAATCTTTTATTGTTTTCATCAGTTTTATCAGTCACTCCATAATTTGGAGACACGACTTTCAGATCTGATAAATTGCAACAATACTTTAGAGGTTTTAGATTAGTCTGAATGTTGATAGTTGAAAGTATTTACTGCATCTCAAGACAAATCTCATTGGATTCTTAGTTTATTTTCCTGCTGACAAGTAACTTTGTTTAATGTTACGCCAACGTGAGAAATCTTTCTGGTAAAGAAAGGAAAGAAAAATTTCAGAGCAACCTTTCAGTATTAGTATGTGGAAGATGGTGATCTCATGCTCCCCCGAGTGGCCCAGCAGGTTTACCACAGCCATGTAGTACTTTCTATATGTCTATAATATACAAATGATGGTACTAGTTACTATCCACCAGAATTCTTTATTTCTTTGTCAAACGTCAACAAGTTCTCAATGTTGAACACATCAAACTGGACTTTTAACAATACTAAGATATGACACAAACAACAGGTAAATACATGTGTAGCACTTCCTCCTTTCAGACAAATGTCCACTTGTTTTGCTTTTCAGAAACTTGCAGGAGGAAATGTTGAGTCCATCGTTCATATTCCCTTGAGTATTGTCTGCTGTTTGCAAACATGGAAACAGTTTATAAAAGACAGGGCACTAAGTGCCAAACCTGACTGAGTTGTGCTTCCTGGCAGTACTATAAATCTAAATGTATTTGCATTGACATGCTTCTTCAACTGGAAGAGTGTAAATAACATGAACAGTACACAGAAAGGGCTCGGCGATGTGCCACACACTTATTAAGTGACTGGTGAAATCTGAAGGCAACTTTGGAGTTAGGTTTTTGTCGCCCTCTCCCTGTATTCAAACAGCAAAAGTAGTGAAGTATCTGTCCTGTAACCAAATGGTTGCAGATTTGATCCCCAGTCATCACAACAGTGCAAATAATGCACAGAATACAACATGATTATCAACAGCAGAAGTGGCTAGTGAATGAAATACTGGAATCCCACCTCCTGGATGTGGTCTAAGGCCTGTAACATAACATTTACACTTTTCTTCTTCTGTCACCAAGCTCCACTTTGCTTTGTTCAGTCAATTTACACAGATAAGAAGCTGAAGCACCTGCTTGATTGGAACACATCATTATACGTGCACGGCTGGCTCCACATATTGCTGGACACCTAATCACAGGACACCGCACATACATTAAAGACTGTCAAACTAATGTGCACAAATGTGAGACTAATTTCACAAAGACGTCTATAGAGAGATTTAAGTCAATAGAACATCAAACATACTATACAGATAATTTGGGAAATATAGCTACGAAATATCACACATCAATCTTTCTCCACAGTTCAATGACACATTTCACTCTCTGTCTTCATTTAGGCCTAAAGAAAGGTGAGATTCTGAGCACAAAAGCGTCCCTTCACTGGAATGCACTCATAACAAACTCTTTTGTCATGTTTAACTTGCCCACCAGTGCAATGTGGCATTTGTGCCTCCATATTTTGGCACATGGAAGATATATTATACTGACCTCGCTGCAGATGGTCTTAAAGAAAAACCTGCAATTTACAGACTAACTAGACGTAGGGTGCCTGGGTTGAAGATATAAAATAAAGTAAAAACTCTGATTTGCTGCATATATAGAGTTCCTTTCCACACAATTCCTAAAAACACTGACAACCATTCTGTGTTGCTAAAATATACTATACATTATAGGAACAATGACTCACAAAGGGACTTCATTTACCTACTGAACTGTCCAACTTATTTTGCAAAAACAAAAAAGTAAAAACTAATTCCATAATTCTCCATGGGTAAAGTTTTAGTAGTTTGCATTTGGTTTTGGCTAAATGTGATCACATTTCCTCATCTCTTTACATTTCATATCGACAGTTTAGCAAAAAGAAAAAAAAGCCAGAAGAGCTGGACAGACAGAAAATGGCAATGCCTGTGAAATCCCAAGTGTACCTAAAGATAAACGTCACCACTTTCACTCCGTTGCATCATCGTCATCATACCCGCATTAAAAGAACTCAGTCAGAAGGTTTGTGACAGCAGCAACACAGCAGAGACAGATCTGGGTTTTTACTTGAGATGAAGCCTGATTCGAGGCTGCTCAGGCTCCCTGTGGCTTTTTACCAGTGTCTAGACTCTACCAGATCAGCTCGTAGGCTCAGTCTCTTCAGAGTTTCATATCCCACGACAATAAGCACTGACGTTGGTGTGGAAGAAATGATGCGGGCTGACAGCCCCTTGGTCAGTCCCCAGGCGCCCTCCTCTGCCAGCAGCTGTTTGAAAGTCTCGATAACAGACGATCTTCCTTCCACCTACAGCGTACAGGGAAATGTTAAATCACCTTAAAAAAATAAAACTTCCAATCTCATCTTTCAAGGACATATTAGATTTTCTTTTACAGTTTCCAAATCTGCTGAAGTTTGTGTTACAAAACTAAAACTTCGATAATACCTGATAAAATGGACTTGGTGGTCATATTGGTCATAATGTGTTGTAATCAGCATGTAACACCGGGATCATGAGCAGTGTCAATATCCCAGTAAGTGGAGCTACTATATTTATTACTACCGTAATTTCAACCGATGCCATCTGATGAGGGAAAGAAGTGAAGTCCTGCCATAAACTCCAGACTTTCACCTAAGAAAACCTGCCTGAAGGAGCAATGTATAAAAAACAATTCCAACATTCATGTGGTGAGCTTTAGTGGCTTTTAGAGTTTACCTGTACTCTTGCCCGAACAACATCCATGGGGTTGGTGATGGTGGAGGCGGTTGCTGCTGCCATTGGACCTGCCACAGCCTGCAGAATCAGGTGGGGGCACGCACTAGGCGCTAACAAGGACAGCTGCTCTGGGATTGCAAGATAAGAAAACAGCGTAAGGATAATATGTGTCAACTACAGCAAGTTCACATTCTTTTTACAGCTTTAACTTGTTTAGTATAGAGCTACAACTCTATTCACACTCTGAACATAATCATGTAGAAGCAAGTAAAAACACAGCTAACAAAGTGTTGACTTACCTGCATAAAAATGATAAAAAGGCCACCACAGTGCACTGTTCGGGATGTACGTGAGAAGGGTTGCCACGTAGCCCCTGTAAAATCCTCTGAATCCATCTGCTGCAAATATCTGCATAGTAATGTCAAGGGTTTGCCCAAAGGTCAGTCTGCGCTTACTTGCTGCAAGAATCATTTTGGGTTTAGCCTTGAAGCGAGTCAGGTGTTCCCCTTGTCCTTGCATCATCAGGTGCTGGGAAACCACATCTATGGGCACAGTGATGGTCTGCGCCACCAGGGATGCCGCCCCTCCCGCCACCACTGACTTCACTGTGTTACTGGGTGAGTAGTGGGACACATACTTGCGCACCAGTTCATAGGTAGTGATATAAGCCTGTCCTGCGACCAGGGTGAATGTATTGACCATGAATCCACGGTAGAGGCCAAACACACCCTCTGATCGCAAGACCTTGCAAAACGCATCAAATGTGCCAGAGTACAGGCTCTTCCCCTTTTGAACCTGGAGCCGAGTGCGGATGAGGCTAGCCGGGTACACAGTTGCTCTGGTGGTCAAGGTCATAAACACACCCAGAGAGTAAAACTTCCTCTTGTCCAGGTCCTCCCATTCAATAATCTGGATTGCACCTTTCTGCTGCATGGTGCCGGACAGGGCAGCGCCCCCTAAAGCCACATATCTGCAGACACCAAGAGACAAAGTGAAAAAAATGAAAAATATATTCACATTTAATGAACTCCAGCATCTCTCAGCTATCAAAGCTGCTGACACTTAATTAATTTTAGCTATAACAACAGACACAGTAATGACCTAAGGTGTTTTTTTAGATTGAAAACTGATTTGTTTGTATATTAAACAGGTTTCTGAACAATGATCACATGATAAGCTGAAAGTTTGTGAACTGCTGCAGTTTCTATTCTCATTTCTTAGAGTCAGGAAATTGCTGTTGTGCAGTTATTGAAGAAACTGAAACTGTCTTTCTTACCAAGTCAACTGGTTTAAAAGCATTCCTCAAAGTCACTTTGCCACCATTTGATTTTCTTTTTGGTCATGAAATGAGGCTCACGAGATACAAGTAAACATGCATTAACATTTGAAGAAAGGTTCATTTCTATTTCTGTTTACTTGTATTAAGAGAAAATATTTACTTTTTTCACGTAACCTGCACAATATGTACATAAGATTTGCACAAAATACGCAAGGTTCTGTATATTGTATAATATTTAGGGTTAAAATTGGACAGACCTGTTGCAGGTGTAGGTGCAATGATTTTCACAGTGAACACACGGAAGTACAGTGTGCAGAAGCATATGCGACAATAACATGGTTCATGCACGCTACAGGGTAGCTGATATGAGCTAGGTTAATGCTAAAACGTCTAAAATAAAAAGAAAAATCCCAAAACGGACTAGTTTGACCACACAGACCAGGCTAATGACGCTAGAGGGCACAACTTTGTGTGCATGTATTCATAAAGGACGATATGATTATGATAAAGAATCTCGCATAACAGAAAGAACTGGTTCGTTTTGGTCAATTAGAGGTTTCATAACAAAGCCAGGTGTGACGCTAAGTTAATTACTTCATCTACTTTGTTTTGTATGTCTCACAGAAGTTGGAGCAAACGAGGAAACACGTGCAATGTCACTTTGTCTGTGTGTGTGTGTGTGTTAGCTAGCTAACCACCCGAGTGCTACTCTGCTGTGTGGCGGAGATCTACCGTAAAACACGGGTTAAACTCACCGGTCACGGGGTGTTAGACTCCGGGTTCACCCTCCGCTTCGTTACCAAACTCAGCTGCTTTGTTAAAATCATATGGCCTGCTCCGCTAACAGCACAAGGTGGGTCACGTCTTCCGTCCATTAGCTAACTTACTGCTGCAAACAAACGTTGTCAAAGGTGAAAGGTCATGAGCCCCGTTTGTCCCCGGGGCAGTGTATCGTTGTGGCCATTGCAAACTTTTCCAAGGTGTAAAAATCTGGTCTTAAAACAACTTTCCCTCCTGTTTACAGCTGTAACATCGATGTTTATTTTGCTAGCTAACGCTTAGGAACTTCCAGTGATGCATTCAGGGACAGATTCAAACCTAGGAGTTTCCATAACACATACAGCCAATTTACAAACGAATAGTTCAAGTGCTCGTTGTGCTGCGGAGTGGTCAGAATCGTATTTATGTGTCAAGTAGTTAGTTTAAGAAATTCAAAAGTGATCTGCTGGGAGGTTTTAAAAAGTATTAACTATGCAGCAGAGTAACATTGCACATTATATTATAGTTGATAACATTATGCTATTATGTATCATGTAACAGAGGTAACACTAGTACTACTTTAGCATATATTTACATTTTATATAAGGTGGTTTATATAGTTTACAATATATACTATATACTGAATATGATTTATATCACAACAAAACATAATACAAATTGCATTAAAAGCGCAATGATAATTATATGTACCGAGAATAACAGTGAGGTAAAGAGAACAATATTTCTCACTGAACTGTAGTTGGGTATAAATTTAAAATATAATTTGGAAGTACCTACAAATTGTACTTAACACCAGTATTTTTCTGTAAAAGTTTTATTTTTAATGTTTTTATTTTGCTAGTCATTCTGAGAGGGCGTGGCCGCGGGACTCTGTGCTCTGATTGGTCGGCTCGACTCTTGCGTGGGTTGCGTGCTCGCTCTCCAGAACGGGTCGTGTTGATTTCAGAAGTCATCATGGCGCTCACTTCCCCAGTCAAAGGTAAAGACGGGTCTTCTGCTAACATTACCGAGCAAGCTGTCACCGATCAGCATTTCACCCATAAAGACGAACAAGGGTTAAAACATGTTTCCCTTGAGAATGGCTGTCGTTGGATTTTAGTTGGTAGACATGATGTGAACGGGCGTCGAACCGTCAGACATGAAAGCTAATGTTAGCCTTAGCTAGCTCGATAGTGCTTATTGTACAAGTGTTAGTTATCTAACGTGCTGCTGGAAGCCAGAGGTTGATTTGTTCGGTTCACACTGTCACATCTTCACCACACATTTTATGCTTAAATTGTGCATTAATAACTTTGCTTTGTGTTATCTATTCTAGCCAGTAGCACGATAAGTACTCGGGTAGGGAGAAGGTGCTTCACGATAAGGAGCAGTGTTAGCAAGTTGAACCTTAGCTAGCATTGTAGTTGTCTTCCATACCTTGTCATCGGGACACATGCAGAGATGACTTTATGTAAGACTATGTTTCCACGCTGTGTTGTAATAATCACTGTTATAAGTCGCCTAATCTGCTTTTTGTTAAATCTTACAATTGTAGAGTTATAAGAGTGGCTTTTACTGTCACTTATCTGACAGGGATCTCTTAGACCTGTGGACCACGGTCGTAAATGACACTGACTAAGCAAACCTGCACTTGATGTTGTGTCACTGAATGATTTTGGTTGTAATTTTCCTTGCTAATATTTGTCAACTGTTTTCATAAGTCTGAACGTCCGTTTTATTAGTAAAAAACGGGTTTCCATGGTAGATTTCACTAGTGATCAGACTGTGTTTCTCCTGTCATGCGTATTACTATATATTTATTATTTGACCTGCTTTGTGTTAGTTTATGGTATTTAGATTTTGTATACAGCCATGTTACTGCAGACAAAAGCATTTCACTGGCAAAGGAAAATTAAAACAGGACCCCAATATGACAGTGATCTACCAGCGTCTTCTGACTAGAAAGTGACTAAATGTACAGAGAAATCCATACATATTTTTGTTTTGAATGTTCATTTTGATGGATGTAAACATCTTTTTGAATTATAATTCCTTGCACTTCAAGCACTTTAGAGTTCTCATATGAGCATTGGCATTAACTGGTTTCAAACAGGCTTATGTCTGCTTAGGTAATTTGAGCTAAATTATAGTGCTTTGTTTATTTGCTTTATCTTCATCAGCATCGATGATGCCTTTGCTGCACTATTGGACATGTTTAGAGCAAATACTGCAGAAGAAGAAAATACTGTCTATACTGGTTTATTTTCAAATTTGTATGAGTTAGACTGTAAAAGGTCCATGAAATGTGTGCTTACATTTCTTTTACAGATATGTGTGAGGGCCTTGACTTTTATCTCTGCTTTTCCAGGATTGCCTGGTCTTGAGGACGTTCTTTCTTTTTCATTTGCTCAGTAATCCCACATTTATGATTTTAGGAAACTGCAAACTATGAGTGTAATTCAGGCTAAAGAACGTATTTGGGCTAGTCCAGTGTGTTCTATGCAGGTTCAGTTTTATAATGGTCACAAGTGCTGCTTTCAAAGCCAGTAACCTGAGAGCCAACGTTACAGCAACATTTCCTGTTGAGAGACCAGGGAGAAATACCAAGACACAAAAGACCTTTGCCTTAGACTGTATCCATGGGGGCTCAGTACTTGCTGAGTTTAGCATCACATAGAATTTAATCAACATTAAACAACCACAAGTTGAATTTATTACCAACCAGGTCCTTTAGGTCTAAACCTACGAACTGGTTTTTAAACTAAGAAATGTTTACTAACTGTATTTTATGAGACATGTTTTCAGGGCTGCAGCAATCATTTATTTTAAAATGTAGTAAACGGTAACAACATGCTGCATTAACTGACTATGCTCACAGACCAAAGATGGAATTAGACTATAAATATATTTTCATTACACTCTGTTCTGCATTTGTGCGGTGCCCTAAACCTACTCTAAAGATACAATTTTAAGTTTTATACTGTCCAAGAACTTAATTCACAGTACCATCAAGGTTTAGCTGTTCTTGAGATCAACTACACTGCTATTAATAACCACTAATACTATACGGTATGTAATAAGCCAATTCTTTAGATGATGAGCAGAAATGGTACAGAAGAATCTAGGCGTCCTGCCAGTTTCTTAGATCTAGTTTTAATCCTTGTCTTTTTGTGAAAAGTTTTCCACTGGTAAATGTCAATAATGTATTTCTTTGTTCTACTTGTTGCTAAGCTTTTCCAAAGCACAAAAAATATTTGAGTTGCTTTAGTTCTTTGTAAATGACCATTATTTCTGTTTCCCCTCTGCAGAGCACCCATACAGCCATCTGATAGACACACTGGAACATGGTGGACTCAAGTTCTTCAATCCACAGAAGTTTAATGATCCAAGATATGGTGAGTTCAGGAAGGGCACAGAGATTTTATATATGTTTTCCCTCTTCTGACAGCCTTTGTATGCACAAAGAACATTTATAAATCAAAGTAAGTCTCGATTAGTTAAGAATAGTCCACACTTTATTGCCCCTTTATGGTATATTGTTTTTTGTTTGCCCTGTGTAGACAAACTGCCTCTGTCCATCCGTGTCTTGCTGGAGGCAGCTGTTCGTAACTGTGATGGCTTTTACACAAAAGAAGGTGATGTCCAGAGCATCTTGGACTGGCAGCAGCAGCAGAATAAAGCTGAGGTGCCGTTTTCCCCAGCTCGAGTCCTTCTCCAGGACTTCACGTGAGTTTCGCATGATTTATGTCAACACCAGTTGTAAATGCTATGAAACATGTTTACAGTGCAAAATTAAGCTCCAGCCAATCACTGACCCTGACAGAACCTTATATGATTAGTGACACTAGATAAAATGTGGAAACAGTTGGCTGATTTATGGATTGTAGATTGTAAAGTGGCTAATTCACTGCAATCTAATGAGATGAAATGAGCACCATTAATTTTGTCCTCCTATGATTTCTTTTAACAGTGGTATTCCCGCCATGGTGGACCTGGCAGCCATGAGGGACGCTGTGGCCAAACATGGTTTGGACCCCAGCCTGGTTAACCCCAAATGCCCCACAGACCTCATCGTAGATCACTCATTACAGATTGATTATAGCAAATGGTTTGTTTGAAATTATACATATCTTTAATTTTTCTGCCTTCTTTACTGATAAGTTAAAGTAAATTTGTTACATCACTGGACTTGTTTATTATTCCACTGAATGTTAAATTAGTACAAAATATTTATTGTGATGACCTTTAGTCAAACAGATCATTGATTTAATTGAGTAATCTGTATACAAATCTCTTTTATGTTTTGTCCACAGTGCCATACAGAATGCCCCAAACCCTGGTGGAGGGGACGGCCCAAACCAAAGCCACGGTCCCTCTCGTTCCACACCCTCCAGGCCTCCATCCAGAGGAGGCTCACAGTGTGGAGGCCAGCGAGGCTCCTGTAGTAAAGCTGCTTGTAATGACCCTCCATCCTCCTCGGGTCAATCTCCAGCCTCTGTCCAGCAGATAGAGAACACACCTCTCCTCTGCCCTTTCCACCTGAAGCCTGTATCTGAGTGAGTTTTTAATGTCTGGCCTTCAAATCATGGGGAGCAGTGTTGGATGAAAGCAGTTCTGTTCATTTTGCTTGCTCATTATTTGTTTGTTCTTCTAAATCTGTAAAATTGCAGATTGATGTTTTTTTTATACATGTTTTTAAGACATAAGTTTACATTTAGCATGTTTGATGTTGAAATGCTCCTTTTTCTGCAGAACTGAAACATCTGCAAAGAATCAGGAAATGGAACTGATCAGAAACAAAGAGAGACTTCAGTTCTTTAAGGTACAGATGTGCATTTATTACATTCTAATACTTTACTTTTCAAAGTAAACTCTTTTAATAATTTTTTACACTTGGCCCCTCAAACAGAAATGCAAATATTGTGCAGAATTAGAACAGTACAAAATCTATATTTAACTGTTGCCACACTCCTGTCTGCCAAACAGTGGTGTTCAAAAGCCTTTAAGAATGTGAATGTGGTTCCTCCGGACATCGGTGCAGTCCACCAGGTGAATCTGGAGTATCTGTCCAGAGTGGTCCAGATCAGCAATGGTTTCATCTACCCTGACAGCGTGGTGGGAACTGACTCTCACACCACCATGATCAATGGACTGGGCATCCTGGGCTGGGGTAAAGTTCTCACTAGTTGTTTACATATGTTGTCTACCAGGCAAGTTTCGCAAATGTGATTGTTAGTTCCTCTTTGGAGGGGTAAAGACAGGAAATAAAATAGTTTAGATAGGGAAAAACGTATCCTAAAAAGAAGTCAAACCAGCCAGAAACTGTTTGTTACAGAGTGCTGCTTGAAATACTGATCTGAGTTACTGTACTGTTACTGTAGCCTTTCTTACAGCTCAACCAATACTGGCCATTCTCCTCAGACACAAACTTCTGTACACACAAAGATCACATTTATTCCCCATCTTGATAATTAACATGACCATTAACTGAAGTACATTCATGATGTTATGAATCGCACTGCTGCAGCATAATTTGCTAATTGAATAAGAGCACAAATAAGCAGATTTACATGTGTTCCTAATACAGTGATAGGTGATAGTAATTCTACCTGCACTTAAAAATGCTTTCAACTTCATATTTTTTGTGTATGCTGCTTTTCGTCTACTAGGTGTTGGGGGAATCGAGTCAGAAGCTGTGATGCTGGGCCAGCCATTATCTCTGACCCTTCCTCAAGTGGTGGGCTGCAAACTGTTGGGCACCATCAACCCCCTAACCACCTCCATAGACATCGTCCTTGGTATCACAAAGGTAACACTTCCATTCTTTTACCGTAGATGTCATAGTGATGGCACTAAAAGCATTTATCTTGGCCTTGAAGTGTGTAGTAATATGTTGTATTTTGTTTGTTTTTTTTTCCAGCACTTGCGGCAAGCTGGGATCGCTGGAAGGTTTGTAGAGTTTTTTGGACCTGGTGTGTCCCAGCTATCAGCCCCTGACCGAACCACCATTGCCAACATGTGCCCAGAATACAATGCTACTGTCAGCTTTTTCCCTGTCGACCAAGTCACACTCAAGCACTTTAAAAAGACAAGTGAGTGAGACAGACCCTACCTGCTGTTGTTTTTAGGAGCTTTTCTTCACTGCCCTGCACTTTACCAGAGTTAATGAGAATTATTAGTTATTAGTTTTGCAACTGTTGAAGACAGTACAATCAACACATTAAAATCTTCAAAAACATCACCTGTCCTAATTCTCCTTCCAGATTTTACCCAGGAAAAACTTGAAGTCTTGGAGTCTTACTTGAAGGCTGTAAAACTTTTCCGAAGCTATGAAGATCCCTCTGAAGACCCCGAGTATTCTGAGGTAGTTTTTGCATTTGAATCTGAGCTGTACTGCCCAACATGTGTTGTAGTTATATCTTTGATTGTCTGGAATATTTATGTACAGTTAAAAAGTGCAATAAAACGAGGTTGTTTTCTTCTTAATGGGACATTTGTTTGGGTCAAGATTGTAAAAGAGATGGTTCTTCAGGGAAAGTAATGCCTAATCTAAACTAATCATCTGTGGCCCATTTTTAAAAATGTGCAACAAGCTCATTATCAGAGAGAATGAAGTGAAACCACTGATGTTTGTGTAGGTCATTGAGATCAACCTGAGCTCTGTGGTGCCATATGTGAGTGGACCAAAGAGGGCTCAGGACAGAGTGGCAGTCAGCAACATGAAAGAAGACTTTCAGAGTTGTCTCGATGAGAAGGTAACATGTCTACACTTTGTCAAAACAAAGATTTATAAGTATGATTCAGTCAGATAGTTGGGATATAATGAAAAATGGTGATTGTCATCTTTTTGTTCTCCCTGAAGGTGGGATTTAAAGGCTTCAACATCTCCAAGGAGAAGCAGGAGACCCGGGTTCCGTTCCTGCACTGTGGTCAGAAGTACGAGCTGGCCCACGGCTCAGTAGTTATCGCTGCTGTTATCAGCTGCACTAACAACTGCAACCCGTCTGTCATGCTGACTGCAGGTAAAGGACAGAGTCAAAAAAGGACTCGGATCAGATTTCTGCTGAAAATGTTCCAATATCAGTTGATGGTTAAATTATGCTGAACGTGTGTATTGTCGTTCATTGTCAATCATGCAGTAGCTTTTAAACTGTGGTTGTTTTGTTCCCAAGTGGCTTTGATCGTGTAGTTGTAAGTGTGACTAATCGCTGCATATACACCAGGTAACATATCAGTATTTATGGTCTTCTTCTTCAGGTCTAATGGCCAAAAAGGCAGTGGAGGCAGGGCTTGTTGTCAAACCTTACATCCGGACCAGCTTAGCTCCTGGAAGTGGCATGGTCACTCACTACCTCAGTACCAGTGGAGTCCTGCCTTTCTTAAGTCAGCTTGGGTACGCATCTGTCCACAGTACAGTGACAGCACACACAAATACCGCACTAACACTAATTTAAATCGGCAGAAAAAGTGTGTGTGTGTCTGTGTGTGTGTCTGTGTGTGTGTCTGTGTGTGTGTCTGTGTGTGTGTCTGTGTGTGTTGACAAAAGAGATGCCTGATCCAGAACAGCCAGACTGTACCAGAACAGACCAGAAGATAATTAGATCCCATCCAGAATGTGGTCTTTTGAAACAATACACTGCTTGGTCAAAAAAAGCTCCATGTTATAGTCTTATTACAGCTCACATTCACAACAGCATTGTTCAATAAGCATATGCTGTGTCACCACCTCTATTTTTGTCCAGAGCTGCGTTCATTTCTTGGTAACGCTGACGCTGTCATTGATTTGCCACATGAAACATATTAATCTTTGAGTTTGAGTTAGTCAGTTACGTTTGACCTTGTGAAGAGCTGGAGCAGCTCAATCCTGATTTTGAAATTTCATTTTTTTTAAATTTTGTATAGTTTATTAGTAACAGTGCAGATCATGTTGTTGTGTCGTCAACAGCAATAATTGACTTATTCCTTTACAACACAACGCTGTGTTTTTCCTTTACATGACAGGTTTGAGGTGATTGGTTACGGCTGTGCTACCTGTGTAGGTAACACAGCACCGTTAAAAGAAGCCGTCGTAGACGCAATCAAACAGGTGATGATGCCATAAACTTTTTTTAACTTTGGTTTCTTTCGCTTTGGATGTTAAAGTAAAGTGTATCAAACAATCAAATCCTTACAGTACCTTTGTTTTTTTATTTTTTTAGGGAGACCTGGTGACCTGTGGTGTGCTATCTGGAAACAGGCACTTTGAAGGCCGCCTCTGTGACTGTGTGCGTGCCAACTACCTGGCCTCCCCTCCCCTGGTGTTGGCTTATGCTATTGCGGGCACTGTGGGAATCGACTTTGAGAAAGAACCTCTAGGTAAAGACGACATACGTCATACGTCAGTAGTGCTGTTAAGCTGTTTCAGTCAAACCTGAGGTTCATTACAGGATTTTCGGACTTTGGGGGATTATAGTGAGGCAGCCTGTAATGATTCAGTGTCTTGTGCAGACGTGTTAACCAGAGAACAGATAAAAAATGAAGCTGTGTCGGTTAAAGGCAGCTGTCGATCTAAACTACTGCACTGATACTCATTACATCTGATGAGTTTTTTAGCATAACATTTGTACATCTGAATCTATTTTTACTTCTTACAGAACAGAACATGGTGTTACAGATGTTGGTGGAAACACCTGTTTGATTATTTAGACACTAATATTGTGCTTCTTGTTGTTTGAGCAGGTGTGACACCAGAGGGGAAGGAGGTGTATCTATGTGATATCTGGCCGTCCAGGGAGGAGGTCCAACAGACCGAAGAGGACACAATCATCTCCTCCATCTTTAAGGACCTCAGGGGAAGGATGGAGGTGAGGAGGAGAACCTTCATTACTGCTCCTGTGTTCTTTCATGACTGTGTCACTGAAGCTACATCAATGTGTTTTTTCTTCTCTCTTCCAGAAAGGAAACACATTTTGGAACAACATTGAATGTCCAGATTCTGTGCTTTTCCCCTGGGATCACAAGTCCACATATATCCGTTCACCGTGTTTCTTCAGCAAGTTGGTGAGTTTAACAAAGACCTTCTGGTTCCTCATGTTGAACTGCAGTTGTTTCCAGTACAACAACAATAACCAATCAACAACTTCTCCGCTCGTCTTTTCTCTCTCAGAGTAAGGAGGTGCCTCCTCCTCAGTCAATAGAAAATGCTCATGCCTTACTGTTCCTCGGGGACAAAGTGACCACGGACCACATCTCACCAGCAGGCAGCATCGCCAGGGCCAGCGCAGCTGCCAAATACCTGCAGAGCAAACGGTCGGTTTCAGTACTGAGAGAAACTCGTCTATAGAACATAAGTAACACAGCTCAACCATCAATCACAGGTTCTACTTACAGACTGTCTTGTGGAAAATTCATCCTGCAGGCAACAATTACTGAGATTCTGAATATTCTGTGTGACTGTGCAATTTTGTTTAATCATTATATTACCAGTCCTAGCTGCACCCTGCACAAAGTGTTGAACCATACATCACCAAACTCACTTCCTTTTTATGTTTGTAAAGATGCAGCATGGATGAGATGCACACATGTGGGTATCACATTTACCAACAAAACCACTTACAAAGAATGTGCAAGGCAGTTCTGCTTAGCAACAGTGTTGTACTGTGTTCTGTTTTTGTAGTGAAACACAAACATCATGGTGACTGGCAGCGTTGCATTTAGATATATTGCATATGCTAAAAGAGTTTGAATATGTCTCCTCAGCCTGGCACCACGGGAGTTTAACTCGTACGGCGCTCGCAGAGGGAATGATGCAGTCATGACCAGAGGCACGTTTGCCAGCATCAAGCTCCAAAATCGATTCATTGGCAAATCAGGCCCCAAGACTCTGCACATTCCTTCAGGCCAGACAGTGAGTGGAAACCATCTGACTCAGATGTTAGACAGAGGTTCTGTGTAGCTCCTTACATCGCACGATCCTGTACAAAGCTGCTGTTAGCTTGGTTAAACGTGACCTTTGCTTGTTGTTTTCTTGTTTGCCCCGACTTATCGGACCTGCTGCTGATAACCCATCTTCTACCTGTTTGTGTGATCAGCTGGATGTTTTTGAGGCAGCTGAGCGCTATCAGCGAGACGGCATTCCCCTCATCATCCTGGCTGGCAAAGACTACGGCTCTGGAAACTCCAGGGACTGGGTAGCCAAAGGACCATACCTGCTGGTAAACTACAGCACACACACATTACACGTCCCACTGGCCACTTTACAATCACCAGGTTATAGCAGACGATTTATTTAGTCAGTCTGTCCTCTCCCGTTTTGATGACTCTTCACGTGCTTACCGGGGGCCAACAGGGGGTACGCGCGGTCATCGCTGAGAGCTTCGAGAAGCTGCACAAGAACCAGTTGGTGGGAATGGGCATCATGCCACTGGAGTTCCTGCCCGGCCAGAACGCCGACTCACTGGAGCTCAGTGGGAAGGAGAAGTTCACGATCACTCTGCCAGATACTCTGAGTCCGAGGAAACAGCTCACTGTCACGGTAGGGAGCAGCCTGTCGACGACAAGACGTCTTCACACTGTCAGAACCCTGTTTCATTGATTGTAGCTATGTCTCTGTCGTATTTCATATTACAGTAGCACATGTGAGTATTTATAAGTGGAGCACTGTAAATGTGTTTTATTAACAGATTCATGAAGATGCGTTGTCATTTTTCTGTATCTGTCTTTTTACAGACCAGCCAAGGAAAGTCCTTCATCGTCACCGCACTTTTCGACACTGAAATGGATGTTACCTTCTTCCAGCACGGAGGGCTTCTTAGATTCGTTGCTCGAACTTTTCTAAAGTAGGCCTGAGACAGACCACAGCCTGGTCTCAAGCCTATTGAATGTGTACAAGCTTCATGAACCGCCGCTTTCATCATTTCACCAGTTCGTCTTCAACGTGGATGAAAACCGGCCCATTGGAGCAACATAAAGGCTGATTTGTGAGTTGGAGCTGCGTGAACGTTTCTAGACTTCCAAACATCCAGCGTCAGTCTTCAGACTTTAGCTGCTTCTCCATCACTACACATGCCTGTTTCTGCATTTGCAAGCAGCGCCTCTCCTCACACGGCAGCCAAACCAAGCGCAGGACGAAGCGGTGGCATTGACTCAATAAGGATATTGGACCCTAAACAGCTCTGAACATAAAGTCTTTGTCTTTTATCGTTGGAGAGTGAAAGTGCTGAGTACTAAGAGGACATTTCTTTCGTCGTGGAGTTGAGCCAAGAAGAAATGAATCCTGTCTGCTTCTTTTGTCATGGAAGTCAATAAACAATCCTGCCTTGAAAGGCTCAGATGGTGCTAGGTACTCTGGCATGAATACCGGGACCTTCCCAACAACTAAGTGAAGTGAAATATTGTGAATTTTGCAGATTTTATGTCAGTTGCCTATATTTCTAATTAGGTCCAGTCTTATGTAAAGATGTGTCAATATTTCTTTAATCTAACCTTTGGCAAAATTACAGCTGCCTCCTAATATTTGATTTTTACTACGCGGGGGAAACTGTCATTATTTTTCTTTTGCAGTTATTTGTATCACTAAGCCCCCTACATTAATGCAGCTCCTTCTACAACTGACAGTCCTCTGCATCACATTAAAAGTAACTTATAAAAGCTTTTCTGCACGAAGAATCCATTAATACCAGTTCACACACAACTTGATTCTGCAAAAAGTGTACTTCATTCAAACAATTTGAACAAAACGTGTAAGAAGATATCAACATTTATAGGTTTAAGTTTGTCAACTTAACTGGTGCTGAGGTGAAAGAGGGAACGGGATGTTGCTGGCTATTCTTACACTTGTTGTTATTTTTAACTTTGGATTCACACTGCTGCATCACCTGAATAACTTGTACTCATATATCTGTCCTGACCACGCCTAGCAGTGTTCAGCCTTATTAGCATAGATAATTATTTAAAGGGGAACTCCATGCACTGATTTTACACACCAGCGTGTCGTGCTCTGCAGACTTGTCCATCACTGAGTTGGAAAATGAAAGAAGTTGTGGTGAGAGGAGTTAAAAAGAAGGGAGCATACCGTCTGTAGTCTGGTCCTCGTCTCTGCTTGCAGCTAGCAACTCAAGAGTTACGGTAGCTGCTAACAGAACAGTTCACGTCAGAGAGTTTCAGGCGTTAACTGCTCTTTTATTGTGCCAACATTGCTTTAGTGTAGCATAAAACTTCCAAACCAAAACCCAACTGTTGGCTGTGGAGTTGCATTGTGGGTAATAAACAAGCCACATTTTGAAAAGAATGTGGAATAAAGAAAGGGGACATCAGCTGCACTGACTTATGACTTATGTCATCATAACGTCTACTAAATATAAAGCTAAACGTACACAGTCTATCACAAACACAAATGTGTCTTAAGAGGCTTTGCAACATAAAACAACCTCGAGAAAAGAGAGGGAAGAATCTCTGTTGAAAGGTAAAAAGAACCCCTGCCAACACCTCCGAAGATCAATAATTAACATCACATTTGTTTAATTAGTGAGGTACAGACATGCTAGAAGGCAGATTTTATCACCTCTGCACCAAGTCGGGCTGTTTAGACGGACGTAAAATATCAATCTTCTCACTAAGTAAAGATATATCTATTAATTTACAGCAGATCCCCTTATTTAACATGATTTGGGATGTCAAAGTGACGAGTGTAATCATAGCGTTTTAGTCTTTGGTGCTGTACATGCTACTGTTACCGTGTGTGGACACCAATGGGATCTATTTATATCCAACCATCACTTTTAAAAAAGCTGCTTGCATGAGAGTGTCAATCCATCCCTGTGACTGATTATCAGTGCTTTATCATTTACCAGCTTGTTACCGTTTGAACTGACTGAACTGAATTTTAATGAACATGTGCTGAAGCCCTGGACTTCATTAACATCTATTTGTGTCAGCTCTGCATGATTTAACGTTTAACCATCCAGTGCAACATGTCACATTTTCTAGAATGTGGTTTGGAGCCTATATGCATCTTATTTTCTAACAGAACATAATATTCTGCCAACTGAGTTTGAGAGTATTGATGCCTTCACTGTTTGTGTTGAATAGTAGCAAACCGTCACATGATGATGTGTGAAGACGTGAAGGGTCTTTACTTGTAGTTCCTCGGTCAGAGCAATCCAATCAGCAGTTTGCCTTCTCTGTTAAAGCAGCATTTACTTTGTCAGAAGTGTGAGAGCTTACAGTGAACTGGTCTGCTGCTGCTTCCCTTTATCACAGTTTAGGGAAGTGAAGTGTGCAAATCAGGTGTGTGGGTGTTTGTGACTGAAAAATGTATATAGTTTTTAATAAATGGTAAAGCAAAGCTGGTACTGTAGCTGTCTGTGAGTAGTTAGACTGTTCTTCACAGATTAGGTAGATTTAAGTTCCTCTAGCTACTCTAAACCTTCCTTTACCCTTTTTCCTCCAGTCTGCAATGAGCGCTTTTATAAAATATGTGGTGATGATAATCTGACAGATTGTGTTTAAGGCAGCATCCACGAGACGGGAAACTAGATAAATGCCATTTTACATTGTTGTGAGCATAAACTGTAATATTTTATTCCTGCCATCAGTTGGGTTGTAGTCTTGTTGTAATTTTATATTTGCTGCAGTTAGTGTTTATCACCTTTATCAACCAGCAGGAGTTAAATGTAGTGAAATTCCCTCCAGGTGTTATAGTGTAGTGATGAGTCCAAGTGGAAATCAGTGGCAAAGTTACAGAAATTCCCTCAAAATGTTGTTCACAACAATGAAAGAAGGATTAAAAAACACCACAGAGGAGAAATAAAAGAAGACACTGCAGTTCTTAGGTAAATCTCCAAGTGTAAACAGTGCAACTTTTATTGATTTGTTTTGAAAGAGATTCCTATGACACAATGCATGTTGCTGACATTGCTCTGCACACTGACAAGTTATGACACAGTATGACGCCACGTTAACCAAGTGCTGTAACGGCAGCGGAAAATACGCTGACAAGTACAAACGGGTGCAAAGAAATGTCTGCAAGTGAAGCAATGCCTTACTGACAATAAATGACACAGTGTCGTGTCATCGCTGCACACCTTCAATTCATATGTGTGTGCAAATGTGAAATTAAAGCTGTAATCAAAAGAGGGCAGCCCTGCGACGGGTTTGACGTTAAAACTCAGTCGTCACACTTCAGACTGAGGCATCGGGGAAGCATTCAATTCATTATATCAGCATATTTAGTATTTGACGTTACTCTCATGTCTACAAGTCAATGTTAGTCCAGTTCTGAAGCTTTAAGGCCAACTTTTAAAGGACCATTCCAGCGTTTTCACCTAATGCTGCCCATGAAACAATTAGTGACGATGTTTACTTTCGCAGTTTTGCATTAAAGTATACTGTGTTTTCCCGTGGCCTCGTAAATTTGATTGATAGTGAAACTACCGTTAGTGGTAGCTGTAGTATTCTTTTCCATCATCAACAACCACACTTAAAAGCAGCATTTTATCCTTCAGGTGCCCTCTTGTTTCCATTTATTCCACTGAGATACAACACAACTTGCTGAGACTTGAACCTGCTTCAGAAGGATGATCCATACAATAGAAGCATTTACTGTTATTCTTCTCAGAGTTAGACACCATGTCTTGGTAATGCCTTACAAAGTGATAACTGACACCTACTGCACTGGATTACCACACTACAGTGATGCAGCTTTGACAAAAACACACTCAGGTCACAGAGGATGACTTGATTCAAGTCTCTGCCTGTTGACTTTAAGTTAATTCAAATGCTGACTGCAAAGTAGGAACAAAAATCAATGCACTGAATGGGCTTCTATGTGAAAACACCAGGATGGTTCTTTAAGCTCAGCTCTGATTTCTGAAGTAACTGATCGAGACACTGCTCTGCCCACAACTGTGTACAAGCTTCTCTTGAATTCTTTTGGACTGAACTCAACTTAGTGTCTGGAGACAAAACCCCATTCTGAGTTAAAAGGCACGGACGTGTAGTAATAAGAGTAAAGTTTGAACAGTGATTAAAATCAAAACTTCAAACTCGCAAGCTTCACCTTCAGCACAATGCAAACCCCGACCACAGCTAATCTAATACCTCTCTCTACCCTGCACCGTTTCCCCTCAACATCAATAGCACTTTAAATCTGAAAGAAAAAAAGAAAGACATGGGTGGTACTTAAGTACTTTATCCACCTGGTGGAAGTGCTCATCATTTTTTTAAGTGTTATTTTATCCCTTTGAGTCATTAAAAAGAAGAAACCGAGTGAGCTCTTGGCCACTTTCTTCATCTGGGTCCCCAGAAATATCTGACGAGAGAGCAGCCGTGCTGTAAACAGTTACCCACTGCTGATGATCACAGGAGGGAGAAAATCCTGAGAACGGACTCAGTTCGTTTCCCTTCTCGTGGAAAATAATGGAATCATTCATCGACACTTTCTCTCCTTATGTTCTCTTTGTATATGCAAACTCTTTTCATCTAATAAGAAAATATTTGTGGAAGGTTAAATGAAAATATACAATTATTAATACAATAGAATACAGAGCTATATGTTAAAGGTGATAAAAAAAAACTGGTTGATTGTATCTCCCTTTACAACGCACACATTTTCCTTGGTTTAAAGGCAAAAGAGGTAAAGTGTATGTCATCCAAAAGGCTGGTGCGCGAGAATTAGGCGATTGCTTTTGCTTCTGGTAAGAAAGCTTCCCAGTACTTTATGAGCTGGAGGAAAAGGAAGAAAAAGAAGAGACAACGGTGTCAGGTTCATTCAGAAATCACATGCACAAGGTGGTTAACAGTAGGGATTGACAGCAGATGCACAGTATCTATTCACTGCCCTTCAACTCTGTTTAGAACGCTCTCTCTGCTCATCTGAAATTCAAGTTCCTCTGAGCGCACATTTTAAATTTACATTTTTTTAAATGAATTACTCAGATCATTCCCATTTAAAATGTCTAAACCATCTGTAGATTTATAAAAAGAGTATTAAGGGTTTGACTAAAGAGCCACACTCACCTGTTGCTGAGACTGAAGCAGAGACTCCAGATAATTGATTATCTGTCTTTTGAAATTCTTGGCCTTTTGTTTCTGTAGGAAAAAAAAAAAAAAGAAAACAAGTGTTTAACAGTAACGACAAACATTTCCAGCCGTCCACTGAGGTCCAGGGAATATAAAAAGACTGAACATCATTACCTCAAAGTGAATGACTTCCTTGCGCACAGTGGCTGAAACTCTTTCAAAGTCTCTCTCATACTGCGTCACTTTGGCCTCCCACTGTTAGTGAGAAGAGAAGAAGTGTGAATGTTAATGTGAATCGTTCAGGGGGGATTTACTCATTTTCTGATGTGACTGTGTGACCTGTGTTCAGATATAAAATAAATGATAAAACACTGCAATTAAATAATTCTTAGAGGGAAATGCCCATAATTGGTTAAAAAGTGTGTTGGTTAAAAGTACCATCTAGAGTGTTAAAGTGTATTATTCATACTCAAATACATTCATTAATCATATACGTACATTATTCATTCTTATACAGAAAATAAAAAGCCCATGCCACTCGTTTCTAATGATAGCTATCTAGGAACAAATGAAAAACTGAATCCCCAGTACTAAAAAGACATCAAACTCCAGCACTTCCAGGAATCCCAGCTTGGTCTGAGTTATTTCCACTGTGTTGATTTTGGCCTGGCTTGTACCTCGGCAATCTCCTCTTTGGCCAGCTGCAGTTTGTCGGGCTTGTTGGCCCACAGCAGTTTGGCCTCAGTCTCCCTCTTCTTCTGCAGCATGGTCTGAGCATCCTGCCAACGTTGCCACGCCTTCATCCGGTGATCAAACGACCCCTGCAGGTTGGAAGTGTACAGTTAATGAGTTCATGTTTACACTTTGCTACTTTTCATCCATGCAGAGACAAACACTTTTCTAAAGAGAATAACAAGCCTTTATTCAAGTATTTTCTTATTTAGCAATAGATCTGAATGAGGAGATGAAAGGCTGCATATACGGGCAACTTTAAAGTACTGTCCCTGCTTCTTAAAGTAAAACATTCTGTCACACAGCCACAGTGACAGATGAAAAGGTTTAGAGTGTCTGAGATTGTAATGAGTGGAGCAGTTATAGCTGGATGTGTGTAGTTTTCATTTCTTTAGTTATGAGTCTTATTTATAATTAAACACAGCGTGAGTTTTGATATCCAGGATTTAATTTATAGTAGAATATAGATTTTTTCTTTACCCTCACGGCTCCGAGCAGACGGATGTAATCTGCAATGAGTTCAGCAAAGCAGAAGGTGTCGTTTTCAGCCTGGTCCTGGTGTAACTGCTCCATCTTGTCCTCCACCTCTGCCAGCTGAGATAGAGCTCGGGACAAAGCAGTGTTGTCCTCTGCGCTGCCCAGCATAGCTGCACTTTTGGCAAAGCTTGCTGTGTTTAACGAGAGCTCTGTAAGAGAAGAGCGAGACCCAAACATTAATGGAATCAGAATGACTTTTCTACCACAGTATTTACCACGTGATACCAAAAACTTTGAAATGAATACTAAATGATCTGCAAAAGATTTTATGTGCACAGGTTTGAGGAAAAACAGTACTAGCACATCACTGTTGGGCATAAGAATCAAAACATGTTTTGTAATTCTCACGATGTGTAATAATTGAAAAGACCACGACAAACCTTTTCTGTGGACGACCAGGGTTTCAACCAGTGCATGGAGCTTCCTGAACTGCTGATCTGCAGACTCTACTTCCTGTAGCTTCTCCTCAAACCACTGCAGCAAAACATATAGTACAACTCCACCATCAAGTTGCATTACTTTTTATTTTCTGAATCTAATGAATAATATATATATATATATATATATATATATATATATATATATATATATATATATATATATATATATATATATATATATATATATATATATATATATATATATATATATATATATATACACACACACACACATAACTTTCATTAAGCTAAAAAAAACTGTTCAGTACAGTAACTATTTTATGCACAAATGTCTGACAAGTAGGCACTATGAGTCAGTGCGATGTCCCCTTTAGTATTTATACAACTACGCTGCTAAATACAACAAATACATACCAAATGTCAGCTTTAACCACAGCAAACAAAAAAAGCACCAGACACAAAGGTTTAGTCAGTAAGTAGTGTTGTCAGTAGACATGCACCAGTTTACTAAATTATGTGTTTGCCAGTGTATCCCTTAATTTAGGCTTAAGTACATTGCCATAACAAAAAACATTTTTAGTTCCATGAAAATTGTTCTCAGACCAAATCCTGATAAATCATAAAAGACAAGAATGGTAACAGCTCTTGTCTAACTAATGGGAAGTCACTAACAGGTTTTGGTACAGTGCCATCGGACTTTAGCTGCAGGCCTGAAAAGTTCTGCTTTGGACTGAAACGTGTACATTTCCTCATCTGCTACATGAGACAATCACATGAACAGAAACTGTTGTGAACAGAAGGTGTTTGTCGAACTCACCACGTCCGACTCATTCATCTTGATGGTCATTTTACTGACAGCATCTGTTGCTCTGTTTAGCATTTTCAGGAAGCCAGCTCCACTCAGAGCCTGGGTGCTTACTGCTCTGGGCAACTGAAGACAAAAAACACATGTAGTCAAATTTAGGATATCTAGAATGATGCAGAATAACAGTAAATTATTTTGTGCTTCAGATGTGCACCAGGGAGTTTAATGCCTCAAACATTGCTCAAAGAAAAAAAAGGGCAATATCTATTTACCTCTTCTCTCTCAAGGAACTCTCTGACATCTGGATCCTGTAGAAGTGATGGGTGATTTACCACCCTCTGGAGATACCTGTCGCATGTGGAAAAAACATTTGTATATGCGTGGCAACATAATAAAACCTTTTCTATTGATTAGATTTTAAAGAAATGTATTTATCAGATGTGGGGGACAGCAATAATTTCCTCTTACCGCTCCAGAGCACCTCTTCTTCTCTCAACAAAGTCTGTAGATGAAGAGTCTTCCTTTCCCACCTTCACCTTTGTCATACCTGTACAAGACATAATGCATTTTCACCTTTGATGTATATTAAATTAAAAACTACAGATAATGAGAAAAGATGTAAATCAGCCCCTTAACCTACCCAGGATGCTTTTCTCTGGTGGTGGAGGCACAATAAATCCATTTGGTCCATGTTTTTCAGAAAGTTTTTCATACAGACCAAGGAAGTCACTGAAGCGTCGCCTCACTGTGAATGTCTTGTTTCGGAACATGGACAGAGTGGTCTGAAAAACACAATTTCCTCACTTTAGATCTTTGTATTATTGGATATTTTTTATGCACATAACAGCTTTTGAGTTTCGTGACTTACTAGTTTTCTGACGTAACTGTACTGACTACTGGAATAAAGCTGGACATCAAAAGAAATGGTTTAACACTGTCAGTGTTAGTTTTTACCTGTGTGGATACTTTATAGGCCATGTAAGCATTCATCCCATCCCCTGAAACAGATGAAAACAAACAAAGACTTAAGGACTCAGTTACTGACTTACTATAAATATTTTATTTAAGTATTTTTTCAAGTCAGCAGCATGTGAATTTCCTTAATGGTACTTCATCAGTTTATTATATCTGGGTTTATTCAGAACAAAACACGAATCATGAATCTCACCTATTTTTTCAGGGTCTTTGACAGAGACATGGATGTCAAATTTGTCATCCTCTTCTTCTTCTTCTTCTTCTTCCTCCTCCTCCAACTGAAATTCATAATGACCGAAATTGTGGATGCTTGTAAAAACTAAAACAGCCACTGTGGAGGTAAAACTTATTCGATGTAGGGCTGTGTAAAACTGGTCAAAAGTGGCTTATGACTCTCACACATTTTCCAAATTTTAAAAACTCAAATATTTCTGTGGATTTGTCATAATTGAATAAATGATACGTGGAACAGCAATTTCATGATTTCCATATACTTCTTCAGAATTTCACTCTGGGATGAGACATGTATGTACCTCCTCCATGGCAGCAGACTGTGGCTTGGCCAGGCTGGCAGCAGCCGACACAGAGGGAGCGGGCGCAGACGGTTTGGCTGTCACCTCTTTCTTTCTCTCACTACGCGGACTGTCCAGAGAAAGTTCCACTGTGGCTTCTGTTAGGCAGAAAAAGAAATAAAAAAGAAACCAGACCAAGGTTTTCACATGCTGAATGGAACTGTGCAGACAGATTTCCATGATTTATTTCACATCCTCTGCTCTCCAAAATAAAACATGAGGCTCTAAAATCCCTGTTATATGTCTGCATTTGTGTATTTACAAATGTCCTGTACACAATCTGAACATAAACATTTGTATATGTCAGCACACTTGTGGTCAGAGGGACCATCAACACTAAGGTTAATGGTCAACCCGTTCCACCCGCTGAGCTTCAGGCTTTTCTATGTACGGTATCAGTGCTGGACTTCCACATACTGTCAGTACAAAGTTTAGTTTTTTTTTTTTTTTAAACAGCATTTAACCACCTATCTTAGACATTTGCATTACATTATGTACTTTTTTGCATGGGACATTTCACTGTATGGGAATAAGACACTGACCCAGAGAGGACAGTACTTCATTATAAACTGCAGCTTGTTTTTCTCTATTTGGGGGATAAAGCTTTTCACCTTGACCTGAATAAATAAATATGACCCATTATGTTACATTGTTATTCTCCCTCTTTTACCTAATTTCCAGAAAAATATTACTGTTACATTTGGGACAGTATGTTTACCATTATGTTAGAATCTCAAAAAACTACAAATTTAACGATAGTTAAAGTTTAGAAATAAAGTATTTGTTTTGTAGTGGATGTCAGTGCTTAAGTAATCCTAACAAGTCATTATTCATTAACTCAACAGAACTCTTTGTTGTTTACCATACAAATGCAAAATCAAGCTTTCAGCTGCCATGGCTGCTGTCAAGCTGATTTGGTTATACAAAAGGAGAAATGAGGGGGGAAGGTTTATTCCACTCTGCAGCTGGTCATGGTGGAGCACATATTACAAAAAGATGCAGGTAATAAAACAGGTCAGTCATATATCTTGTTACTTGTCTGTCATTATGAATGCTTAGTTTAAATCTGTTTATAAAAAAGCTTGCCAATGTACAACTTGGGCTCTACACAGGTTGGAAAACTAAATCTTTATAATGTAACTAAAGAGTAAAAGTAGTGGACCCACCAGCAAAAATATCAGTCTCCTCCTCAGTGTGGACTCCATTGGTCTTGGAATTGACAGTATTGGTGTTCCCAATGCTTGACGCTGTAGAGGTGCCTTCTTCAGTAAAGATATCAGCAGGTTCTGCAGGGTTACTCACTTCTAGAGGCCCTGCTATGTTGACACTATCACCACCAGCCGCTTTGGATGTGACAGATTTGTCCTTCTGCTCCTTACTGACCGTCTTCTTTGTAGTGGCACCCAGTGGCTCCCCAAACAGATCCTCGTCAGGTTCACCAAAGAGGCTTTTTTGTGGCTGTTTGGCTGACTTAATCTGCCGTGGGTCTGCAAACAAGTCGGATCCCTCATCCTCAAACAGATCGACTGCTGCTCTGCTGGGTTTTTTGGCATCAGCAGCGGGTGGTACATCAGTAAGGAGGTCAACCAAAGGGTCAGCAAGTTTGTCAATGCTGGGTGGCTGTTGCGTTTTGCTGACTGATGAATCA